>NW_022157864.1:0-2334 GCF_003316985.1 Fusarium coffeatum | reverse complement strand
AGCCATTAGGCCACGCGGCCGGTTTCTTGTATGATGATGGCTTCACTTTGACGCCCCATAGACGTACGGGGTACGAAAACTGGTCGGCGCCGGGTATGGTTTTTGATATCTCAAGTTGAGACTGTTCAACTCATGCAATGTCCCCTTTTTTTTTTTTGAATTGCCAAAGTCGGTACCGTATGCCTATCATACAACCTTCAAGAAAAGTAACAACTTACTTTGCTTCATCTTTAACTGCAGCCTCAAAATCGTCCAAAAACTTCCAAAGCGTCTTCTCCCTCCATCCCTTTGCCATCCAATCGTTAGCTGTCTTGGGAAATACGTCTATAACGCCCATGGCAAACCTGTCATGCGCAGGGATAAAGAAAACGTTATCCTGTGCATCCGCCTTCTGTGCTTCCTTAATCGTCTTGATAGCCAACTCTATGTCTTCTCCGATATTCGGATCAAAGAATGTCTCGCCTGCTTTGCGGCCCCGCTTGACGTTGATGTCGTCAAATACACTGCCTGGGCAGCGTGAAAGGAGAGAGCGTAGGGACTCGGAAAGGGTAAGGTGCTGGGAAAAGTTGGAGGGCATGGGGAGGTAAGGAGATGGTCGGATTTCACCGCCGTGGTGGCAGAGATCGCCACCCATGAGGATGAATGTAGGAGGAGAGGTTGTTGTACGGGCGAGACCGGCGAGGTGACCTGCTGCATGGCCGGGAGTATCGAGGAGATAGAACGACCCATCGCCGAAGAAGTCGAATGCTTTGAATGGGCCAACCTTGAGAGGTTTCTCGTCAAAGTTGATTTCTCGAAAGTTTCGTCCCCTAGAAACTGTTAGTGATTGGCTAATGACCATTGTGAGATGATGCTCACCTATAATCGACCTCCCGAATGGGAGAGTTGGGATTCTCTGGGTATCCAGGGCAGTAGGCTTCCTTGAATCCTTGTCCGACGACGAGCTCTGTGGATCCAGGAAAGGTCGAGACGTCGCCAATGTGATCAAAATGCTGGTGACTGATGCGACAATTAGCCACTGAGAATTCTTATCAACTTGGAAAAGACTGACCTCCAAATCACACTGTCAATCTGAGAAGGCTGCACATTGTTCTCCTCCAGAATATCTGCCACATTCTTGGGAACATCAACACCAAGTTTGGCATCAGTAATGGTCTTGCACCACATTGGCGAAAAGTTCTCCAACGGGTTCTTGGGCACTCCCAAGTCAAAAAGCGCTCTCTTGCCAGAAGAGCTTTCAACCAAGAACGACCATGTGGTCACCGTGGGCATATAGTCCATACCCTTCATGGCAGGCTTCATGAGATGCGAAGCAGCCAGCTTTGACAGACGCAGAGAAGAGTCAATGATGCTGACTCTAGCAGCAGCCCCGTCGGGCACGTCGAAGCGAGGTTTTTCAGCCATGTTGATCTGTTGGATAGGAAAACTGTAGGATTGCGATTTTGAGGGTGGATTCGACTTCTCATGCAGTGGAAATGGAAGTTTTATAAACGTTTCGGAATACCGAGCGTCCGAATTGAGAGGTTGAATAACGTTAGGCTACCGACTGGTCCATAGACGGAGGCCGATTGGATCGCTGGAAGGCTTCGAAATGGCGAAGTGGAGGCCCTGAAGCGTCATACTTACAGCTGACCGGAAACTCCGTCCCCCGTTACGTTATTTCCTGGCGGCCTTTGTCATGCAATTCGTAAGAATTCGTTTGTCAATGAATCCGATTCTTGTCACACACGCTGTCTCCAGACTTCTGGGGGCGACAAAGCTTTCATAATGTTGAATTCGGGACAGTTCGTTATTTGGAAGCGCTATCGTTTGTGTTGACAGACACCGACATGACGTTGTCGGTGCACGCTGACGCCTGGTATCATCAGTGGACCCTTTCACTCTAAACCGATAAGAATGACGTAGGTTGAAAAGGTCCACAGCCTCCCATGTAAACAATTTGTCAAGCTATACCATAGCTTCTGCCTAGTGACTACAGCTAATGGAGACAATAATATTATGTTCAAGTACAAGATTAGGTTGAAAGATTTCCGTCTTGGATATTCAGAATGGGTGTTTCGTGTCAGCTCTGATGCGGCGTTTAACTTGGTTACTTCATCTAGAGAATATCGAGTATCATTAGGTCCAGGTTATCAAACTTGGTACTCAGGTAAATTTCAATACAAGTCAGTACTTCTTCATTACTACCATACTTCAAGCTCCACCAGGTAGCTTGATACTGAAGTCTGACTCTTCAGCTCCCTCCACTCAAGCCTAGACCTCCCTCAGCATCAGAGGCTTTGGTCCCTAAAAGCATAAGCGACGAGATTATTTAGTCACTTTATGCGAGCTTAG